>NC_057794.1:377990675-377998244 GCF_018294505.1 Triticum aestivum
GGCTAAGGCGGCGGCGGCGGTGGTGAGGGGCGCGGGGTGGTGCGGGGCTTGGGGAGGCGCGGGGTGGTGTGGGGCTTGGGAAGGAGAGGGCTTTTGATTTGATGTTTTAGAGGGGGGGTGTGGGGGTATTTATATTGGGGAGGGGTGAGGAGACTTGGGGTAGGGGACAAGAAATAGACTAGGAATAGGAAAACAAAACAAAGGAAAGGGGAGGGGCTAACCGACCTAAGTCCCGCTGGGACTCGGCCAGGGAGCGGCGGCGGCTGCCTGGGCGCCTGGCGCCTGGTGCCTGCGCTGCGCGCGACGGGAGGGGCCGGCGGGCTGGGCCTTTGGCCCGGCTGGCCTGGCGGGAGGCTCCTTTTTTTTTAAATCGGTTCCGCGCAGAAAAACAAAAAGAAAAATCTAAACGAACTCCGAAAAATCTAAAGTAAATTTTCCCCGACTCCTAAAAATGAGCCGAACAAAATGAACTTTTCTCCGGGCCTAAAATGCAATTTTGAAAACGCGCATTTTCCCTATCCAAATAAAACGCAAATAAAACTCCGGCAAAAACCAAAATTGATCTATTTATTAAATCTTCATTTTTCCTAAATTTGGGAAAGTCATATTATTCCCTCTCTCATATATTTTGACACCGGAAAATAATTGAAGATAAAATAAATAAATAAAATGATCCTCTTTTCAAAATTTGAGAGAACTCAAATATGAAAATAACGAAATCTCCAACTCTCTCCGAGGGTCCTTGAGTTGCGTGAAATTTCTAGGATCAACCAAAATGCAAGAAAATATGGTATGCATGATGATCTATGTATAACATTCCAAATTGCAAATTTAGGATGTTATAGTTCCCCAACAACTCCCCATGTGCAACCAAGGCCCAACATGTTCCTTATGGTCCCTAAAAAATCTCCGTAAAGTCTCGTGGCATTTGGACTCCGTCTGATATTGATTTTCTGCAATGTAAAAAACACGGCAAAACAAGAGCTGACACTTGGCACTATGTCAATAGGTTAGTACAAAAAAATGATATAAAATGACTACAAAATGATTATAAAACATCCAAGATTGATAATATAACAGCATAGAACAATTAAAAATTATAGATACGTTGGAGACATATCAGCATCCTCAAGCTTAACTCCTACTTGTCCTCGAGTAGGTAAGTGATAAAAACAGAATTTTTGATGTGGAATGCTGCCTATCATTTCATATCATATTCTTTTCTTTATATCATGGACAATTGGACTTTTAGTTGTTCAAAGCAATAGTCTAGTTTTGACATGATAATTTAGATACTCAAGCATATCAACAAGCAACCATGTCTTTCAAAATATTAACGCTAAAATAAGTTATCCCTAGCCCATCATGCTCAAACATTGATCCATTCATGAAACACACTCGAATATTAGCTACACCCAATACTTAAGTACGATCATATTGCCTCCTAGTTGGTGCTTTTATAGGAGAATATGGAGACTCAAAATAAAAATTGCATAAAGTAAAAGAAAGGCCCTTCGCAGAGGGAGTAGGGATTTGTAGGGGTGCCAGAGCTCAAAGCGAAAAGCTTAGAGATAAAAACATTTTGGGAGGTGTATCCATCCACCAACGAAAACGACTTAGATATATCATAGGCGGTTCCCAATACTTGCCATGCATAGATATATCATAGGCGGTTCCCAAACAGGAAATAAAGTTTATTCCTTTTTCCACCATACTTTCACTTTCCATGGCTAGCCGTATCCACGGTTGCCCTCCCTACCAACACTTTCCAAGGAATTTATTATTTTACAACATAAAATAAATTCATTTTTTGCATTTCGGGACTAGGCATCCCTAATACCTTTGCCTTACTCTTGTGCAATGACAAGTGCATAAACACTCATCTTGAGAATAACACATCTAGCATGGAAAATATTAGCCACCCCTCACCGCTCCGCGAGCAAAACAAACACACAAAAGACAAGTTTATTTAAAAAATTAGAGATGGCACATGCAAATTTTCTTAGAACAACAAAAGAATGGGTAGATATAGTGGAATCATGTGGCAAAACTGGTTTAAAGGTTTTGGGATGCACAAGTAGTGATCATACTTAGTGCAAAATGAAGGCTAGCAAAAGATTGGGAAGCGACCAACTAAGAAATAAATAATCTCATAAGCAAGCATTAAGCATAAATAACACCGAACAATGCACCACAAGTAGGATATAATTTCATTGCATGACTATTGACTTTTGTACTTGCATAGGGAATCACAAACCTTAACACCAATATTCTTACTAAAGCATAATTAATCATCAAGATGACTCACATATCAAATCATCATATCTCAAAACTATTACTAAGAATCAAGTTTATTTTGTCCAATGATCTTCATGAAAGTTTTTATTATATCCTTCTCGGATATCTATCACTTTGGGACTAATTTTCATGTATTGCTTTTGACAATCTCCAACCAATATAAGTGAAGATCATGAGCATAATAAATTTTTATTTCTCTCAATTTAATTTAAGTGAAGCAAGAGAGAATTTCTTGAAAATTTTACTAACTCTCAAATCAAGCTAAGTGAAGCAAGAGATCATTTCTTCAAAAATACTAAAGCACATCATGCTCAAAAAGAGATATAAGTGAAGCACTGGAGCAAGTCCATTGCTCATAAAAATTTAAGTGAAGCATAGAGAGCAATTCTAACAAGTCATGACATAATTTTGGCTCTCTCAAATAGGTGTGTCCAGCAAGGATTGATGACTTAAAACACAAAATAAAACAAGCAAAGACTCATATCATACAAGACGTTCCAAGCAAAACACATATCATGTGACGAATAAAAATATAGTTTCAAGTAAAATACCGATGATTGTTGGAAGAAAGTGGGGATGCCACTCGGGGGCATCCCCAAGCTTAGTTGGTTGCTCATTTTTGGATAAAAGCTTGGGATGCCAGGGCATCCCCAAGCTTAGGATCTTCCGTCCTTCCTTCATCCATCGTAAGATAACCCAAAACTTGAAAACTTCAATCACACAAAACTGAACAAAACCTTCGTGAGATCCGTTAGTATAAGAATAATAAACCACTACTATAAGTGTTGTATCAAACCAATTCATATTTTGTTCTTGTATTATATCTACTATATTCCAACTTTTCTATGACAAAAACTCATCAAAGAAAACCATAGAGCCATCAAAATAAGCACACAACACAAAGAAAACAGAATCTGTCAAAACAGAATAGTCTGTAGCAATCTAACTATTTCAAATACTTCCGTAACTCCAAAAAATCTGAAAAATTAGGACGACCTGAGTTATTGATATACTGCAAGTGGAATGGGTATTTTATCGCTCTCTGGTAAAAATGAAAATTAATTTCGTGAGCGTAAAATTTTCTGTTTTTTCAGCAAGATTAAACAACTATAGCCCAACAAGATCCTAAAGGCTTTACTTGGCACAAACACTAACTAAAACATAAAAAACACAATCATAACAGTAGCATAATTGTGTTAACACACAAAAACAGGAAGCAAAAAGCAAAAATAACATTTATTCATTGGGTTTCCTCCCACCAAGCGCTATAGTTTTATGCCCTTAGCTAGGAATAAAGCAAGGATCTAAGTTTTGTCATCCTTCTTCTTGACTTTCTTAGAGGTGTTTTCATCATGAGGCTTTGTAAACACAACATAAAACATGTTATCCATAGAGGCCTTTGCAATCCTAAGTTGGTTTTCATCATACCCCTTTTGATTTCCCGCAACAATCAAAGAGTAATGTTGATTAACATAATAACATTATTGAAAACTTGTTGGATTATATCTAGAACTGGGACTTCCTTTTTAAGATTCTCATCAAATAATTTATTTTCCACAAGCAAATGTCTTAAAGCATAGTCACTATAGTAAATAATTTCATATATCACAGGTTCTTCACGATTCATACCATAAAAGTCAAAGATTTCCCTATCTTCCCGTATTATGTAGTCAAACTCATTCATAAGAACAAGAGTGGCCAACTTTTTATCTCTAGGGTTCTTTATAATGGGGAGCTCAAAAAACAATCTTTGCAAGGTAGGATGGGTAAGAATAAATTTACTTTCAAGTTTCAGAACTAGTGCTGAAATAGCATCCGCATAAGATCTAGTAGTTTTAAGTATAGGGGCATCATCAAGACTAAGCTTCCTGTAACGCCCTTGATGCGGCTATATCTCCTACGTGTCGAAGCACGACTTAGAGGCATAACCGCATTGAAAGCAATGTCGCAAGTAAGGTAATCTTCACAACAACCCATGTAAATAGATAATAAGGGGAAAGGTACATAGTTGGCTTACACTCGCCACGTCACACAAAGTACATAAATAGCATTACATCATCCAATACACTCATGGTCCGACTACGGTACCAAAATAAAAGATCAACCCCAACATGCGACATGGTCCCGATCGCCCCAACTGGGCACCACTACTGATCATCAGGGAAAGACACATAGTAACGGCGTGAGTCTTCGTCGAACTCCCACTTGAGCTCAAGCGCATCATCTGGAACGGAGTCATCGGGCCCTCCATCTGGTTTAGAAGTAATCTGTGAGCCACGGGGACTCAGCAATCTCGCACCCTCGCGATCAAGACTATTTAAGCTTATAGGAAAGGCAGGGTAATATGTGGAGCTGCAGCAAGCGACTAGCATATATGGTGGCTAACCTGTTCGCAAAAGAGAGCGAGAAGAGAAGGCAGAGCGTGAACGAAGAACTAAAGAACAAGCTACGGCAAACATTACTCCAACACCGTGTCCACTTCCCGGACCCCGCCGGGAAGAGACCATCACGGCAACACACGCAGTTGATTCATTTCAATTAAGTTAAGGTTCAAGTTATCTACAACCGGACATTAACAAATTCTCATCTGCCCATAACCGCGGGCACGGCTTTCGAAAGTTCAAATCCCTGCAGGGGAGTCCCAACTTAGCCCATGACAAGCTCTCACGGTCAACGAAGGATATACCTTCTCCCGAGACATTCCGATCAGACTCGGTATCCCGGTTCTACAAGACAACTTCGACAAGTTAAAACAAATCCAGCAACACCGCCCGAACGTGCCGACAAATCCCGATAGGAGCTGCACATATCTTGTTCTCAGGGCACACTCAGATTGTCTAAACTTCCGGTAGTCCAGCCCATAGTTGCCCCTGGTGGCCACCGGCGGCTGACGAGGTGGACCAACACTCAGAGGAGCACTGACCCGGGGGGGTTTAAATAAGATGACCCTTGGGCTCCGGAAACCCAAGGGAAAAAAGAGGCTAGGTGGCAAATGGTAAAACCAAGGTTGGGCATTGCTGGAGGAGTTTTATTCAAGGCGAACTATCAAGGGGTTCCCATTATTACCCAACCGCGTAAGGAACGCAAAATCCGGGAACATAACACCGATATGACGGAAACTAGGGCGGCAAGAGTGGAACAAAACACTAGGCAAGAGGCCGAGCCTTCCACCCTTTACCAAGTATATAGATGCATTAAGATAACAAGATAATATAGTGATATCCCAACAAGAAAATAAAGTTCCAACAAGGAACGATCTCCAATCTTCACCTGCAACTAGCAACACTATAAGAGGGGCTGAGCAAAGCGGTAACATAGCCAAACAACAGTTTGCTAGGACATGGTGGGTTAGAGGTTTGACATGGCAATTTGGGAGGCATGATAAGCAAGTGGTAGGTATCGTAGCATAGGCATAGCAAAAGAGCGAGCATCTAGCAAAGCAAAGATAGAAGTGATTTCGAGTGTATGATCATCTTGCCTGCAAAGTTGTCAAAGTTCACTGGATCCTCAAAAGCAAACTCAACGGGCTCCTCGTTAGCGAACTCGTCTCCCGGCTCTACCCAAACAAGACAAACAAGCAAAAGGTACACAATCAACCACGTGCAATGCTCAAACAACAAGATGCAAACATGGTATGCTATGCGAGATGCGATATGTGATGCATATGCAAGATTTGACAAGGAATGATGAAACCTGGCCTCAACCTGGAAATCCAAGTGTGCCACTGGAAAGGTGAGGTGATTTCGGTTGAAATTAATATAAAAACACCGGAATCGGATGCACGGTTTGGAAATGGCAAGCAAAACAAATATGGCACCGGGCTGCGATAAACAGCAAGTGGCCATCTAAATGCATCAAGATAATTATGCTACAGCACTCAAACATAGCAACAAAATACATGGCAGGGATCCACTCATAAAGCTTGACAAAAGATGAACACTGGGCTACGGCCAATTTATCCATTAACAGGTTCAAACAAGCATGGAAAAAATGCAAATGATAAACAGGTTTCAGACTTGGTGAAATTAACACAAGCCTGAATTTTCAGATCAGGTAGCACACTTTGGAGCACGAGAACTACATGCTATAGGAACTTAACATGGCAAGGCAAGGCATGGCATGGAGCAACTCAAACAGCTTAACAAAAGTCCCTTAGTGACCTTGAGCCAAAAGGGAACAGAAAATACAATTGCAAGCATGTGAACATGGCAAAAACATAATCAGGTCACAGACTTAGAGAAAAACTGGAACATGCAAATCTGTTAACGAGTAGGCATGTTTACAAGCTCGATGCACTCACTACTGAGCAAGGCATGACAATCTAAACATGCACCCATCAAGAATACATATTATATAAGCTAGACATGGCAAGAACAACAACATAGCATACACGGATCAACAACAACATCCTCGGCAAAATCGCTAACAAGTAGGCAATCTGCCAGAAATTACGAAATAGCAAAAGTAGAGCTCGATTGACTCAAGCTAGGGTGCTCCATAATTGCAAACAAAGACATGGATGGATAGGGCACCACAAGATTAACAAATCATCCTTACTGATCATCCTCAAAAGAGGCACGGATCACTAGGAAACCACATGAACATATGGCATATTGATAAAAATAGATCAAGGACTTAGAGAAATTCTAAGTCCCTGAAATCAGCATTAACGAATGCACCACTTTGCAAGCTTGTTCTAGTCACCATACATGTCACAAAAATACATGGATAGCACCTTTGTAAAGATGGCATGGCATATAACAAAACACGTGTAGAGATCAGGAGCATATCATGCACACATTAATCATGGCAAAAATGACAAATAGCTATTTGGTGCAGCAGATCTTACAATTAACTCAAATAGCTCTCTTCCAACAGAATTTCAGGCATCAAGATGAGCTCAAATTAAAATGATGCAATGAGATGAAATTATGTACTCTCGGAGACGAACATTTTGGTACGCTACATGCCCAAAACGGAGTTACGGATGCGGAGTTACGGTGCGATGAACATGGCATAAAAATACTGCAGAAAAAATGACTTCGAAATATCTCGGGGTCAACCTAGGGTTTGACCCGATCCAGATCTGGCGCGCGTAGAACGAGGATCACCGGCCGGAGGAGGAGGTTCGTCGGAGTTCGTCGGAGAGGAGGTCAGGGCACCGGATCCAGCCGGCTCCTGCCCGGATCTGGCCGGAGGAGTCGCCGGCGACGGCGGGGAGCGGCGAGGCGGCGGAGGAAACGGTCGGGAGGAGGCGCGGCGGCCGCGGTC
>NC_057794.1:377998690-378008284 GCF_018294505.1 Triticum aestivum
GACTGGGCCGCGGGGGCCGGCCACGGGCCGAGCGGGCCTGCGCGGAATCGGCGGCGATGTGGGGCACGCCCGCCACGTGTCGGCGTCCGGTTGGTCGTGGGCGTCAGCGGGGAGGTGTCCAGCACGGGCGGACAATGTCCGGCGCGCAGAGAGGGGATTTTAGGGTTTCGGGGGAGAAGAACCGTGAATTTCGGAGGGGGTGCTATTTATAGACATAGGAGGAGCTAAGAGAGTCCAAATGAGGTGCGGTTTTCGGCCACACGATCGTGATCGAACGCTCTAGATGATGGAGAGGGTTTTGGTGGGTTTTGGGCCAAATTGGAAGGGTGTTGGGCTGCAACACACACGAGGCCTTCTCGGTCCCTCGGTTAACCGTTGGAGCATCAAACGAAGTCCAAATGGTACGAAACTTGACAGGCGGTCTACCGGTAGTGAACCAAGTCCGCTTGGCAAGTCTCGGTCCAATCCGGAAATGTTTAACCCCCACACACGAAAGGAAGGTAGAAAGGACCACCGGAGGAGATAGGAGCACCGGAATGCAAAACGGACAACGGGGAAAATGCTCGGATGCATGAGACAAACACGTATGCAAATGCAATGCACATGATGAAATGATATGAGATGCATGACAACGACAACTACACACGGAGACAAAAACCCAAACCCAAGGAATAAAATAACTTAGCGCCGGAAACGGCAAGAGTTGGAGTACATATAAGGTAAATTACATCCGGGGTGTTACAACACTCCACCACTACGAAAGGATCTCGTCCCGAGATCTAGGACTGGAAGAATGCCGGGTACTCAGAACAGAGGTGATCCTCGCGTTCCCAGGTGGCTTCACGGTCGGAATGGTGTGACCACTTGACTTTGAGGAATTTGATTGACTTATTGCGAGTCTTGCGTTCAGTCTCTTCAAGAATAGCAACGGGGTGCTCACGATAAGAGAGATCTTCTTGGAGATCAATGTCTTTGAAGTTGACAGTGCGGTCAGGAGTCTTGAAGCACTTGCGGAGCTGAGAGACATGGAACACGTCATGCACATTTGCAAAGTTTGAAGGAAGCTCGGGTTGATAGGCGAGATCGCCTCTCTTGCTAACAATTTTGAAAGGACCCACGTATCTAGGGGCAAGCTTCCCTTTGATACTGAAGCGACGAGTACCTTTCATTGGAGAGACGCGGAGGTAAACATGATCTCCGATCTCGAAAGCCAAATCATGATGCTTACTATCATAGTAGCTCTTCTGGCGCGATTGCGCTGCTTTGAGGTTATCATGAATGACTTTACACATTTCCTCTGCCTCTGTGATCAAGTCATTTCCAAGAAGTTGACATTCACCGGTTTCTGACCAGTTAAGAGGAGTACGACACTTCCTGCCATACAGAATTTCGAATGGGACCTTGCCCGAACTTGCTTGAAAACTATTGTTGTAGGAGAATTCGGCATATGGAAGACAATCTTCCCACTTCATACCGAAGGAGATAACGCAAGCCCTGAGCATATCTTCAAGAATCTGATTGACACGCTCGACTTGACCGCTAGTTTGAGGATGGAAAGTTGTGCTGAAGCAGATGTTGGTGCCCATGGCCTTCTGAAAAGAATCCCAAAACTTGGAGGTAAAGATGCTGCCACGGTCTGAAGAGATCACCTGTGGAATACCGTGCAGCGAGACAATCTGAGAGGTATAGAGCTCTGCCAATTGAGCTGCAGTGATAGACTCTTTGATAGGCAGAAAGTGAGCCACTTTAGTGAGTTTGTCGATGACAACGAATATAGCATCATTGCCACGCTTGGACTTTGGAAACCCAGTCACGAAGTCCATCTCAATGTGGTCAAACTTCCATTCTGGAATGGCAAGAGGTTGGAGGAGACCAGCTAGCCTTTGGTGTTCTGCCTTCACTCTTCTGCAGACATCACATTCATTCACGAACTTAGCAATCTCTCGCTTCATTCGAGTCCACCAATAAGCCTGCTTGAGGTCCTGATACATCTTCGTACTCCCAGGGTGGATGGAGAGGAGTGAATTGTGGGCCTCGTTCATGATAACTTTACGAAGGTCACCTTTGGGCACAACAATACGATCCTTGAAGAAGAGAGTATCCTTGTCATCAAGGCGATAGCACTTGTACTTGGGTTGACTCTTGGCAATCCCAATCTTCACCTTCTTCACCATAGCATCAAGAAGTTGAGCCTCGCGAATCTGATCTTCCAAAGTAGGAGAGACTTGAAGGTTTGCGAGGAAACCTTGAGGAACAACTTGCAAATTGAGTTTCCGGAAAGCTTCACAAAGCTCGGGTTGGTAAGGCTTGAGAATCAGACTGTTGCAATAAGCCTTCCGGCTCAAAGCGTCAGCAATCACATTGGCCTTGCCTAGAGTATACTCGATACTCGGATTATACTCTTGAATCATTTCGACCCAACGAGTCTGCCTGAGGTTGAGATTAGGCTGAGTGAAGATGTACTTGAGACTCTTGTGGTCAGTGAAAATGTCCACTTTTCTTCCCAATAAGAGATGTCTCCAAGTCACAAGAGCATGCACAACTGCCGCCAACTCGAGGTCATGAGTGGGGTAGTTCTTCTCGTTGGGCTTCAACTGGCGAGAGGTATAAGCAACAACTTTCTTCTCTTGCATCAACACTGCACCAAGACCTTGAAGAGAGGCATCGCAGAAGACCTCGAACGGTTTGGATTCATCAGGAGGAGTCAGAACTGGAGCAGTGACCAATTTCTCTTTCAAAGTGTTGAAAGCGATGTCACATTCCGGAGACCAAACGTACTTGACGTGCTTCTGGAGAAGGTTTGAAAGAGGCTTCGTGATCTTAGAAAAGTTCTCAATGAACCTTCGACAGTAGCTTGCGAGACCAAGGAAGCTGCGGAGTTGCTTCACGTTCTGAGGTGGTTCCCAATTCACAATTGCAGACACCTTCTCAGGATTCATCGCAGTGCCCTTGGCAGAGATGATATGCCCAAGATAAAGAACCTCATCGAGCCAAAACTCGCACTTTGAGAACTTGGCATAGAACTGATGTTCCCTGAGCTTATCGAGCACCAAAGGCAAGTGCTTGGCATGATCTTCCTTGTTCTTCGAAAAGACCAGAATGTCGTAGAGATAGACCAAAACAAAGTCATTTGTGTAGGCGTTGAAGATGAAGTTCATCATGCGAGAGAAAGTCGGAGGAGCATTGACGAGGCCAAAAGACATGACAGTGTATTCGTATGAACCATAGCTTGTTCTGAAAGCCGTCTTGGGAATATCTTGCTCACAGATTCGAATCTGGTGATAGCCCGTACGGAGATTAAGCTTGGAGAATACTTGGGCACCTTTGAGTTGTTCGAACAGCTCATTGATGTTGGGAAGTGGGTACTTGTTCTTGATAGTCTTCTTGTTCAATGGACGGTAGTCAACACAAAGTCGGTCCGTTCCATCCTTCTTCTTCACAAAAAGAACTCCACAACCCCACGGAGAAGAACTAGGTCGGATGAGACCCATTCTCTCTTGAATATCGAGTTGCTTCTTTAGCTCCTTCAACTCTTCAGGTCCGAGCTTGTAAGGACGTTTGCAAACATGTTCCGTGCCAGGCTCAAGATCGATGACGAATTCAACTGGCCGGTGTGGAGGCATTCCTGGAAGCTCTTCTGGAAAGACGTCTTGATATTCACAAACGACTGGAATTTGAGAGATAGCATCCAGTTCACCCTTCTCATTGAGAGAAAACAGGCGGATGGTGTTATCCCGAGCGGCAAAGACAACTACATCCTCAAACGAATGAGTCAGTTGAATCTGCCTGGCTGCACAATCAAGCTGAGCCTTGTGCTTAGAAAGCCAGTCCATTCCAAGAATAAGATCAATATCCGAGTTACCAAGGACCATTGCAGAAGCCAGAAACTTAAAATCACCCATCATGGTAGAAATATCCGGAATCTTGTAGTTTCCGAGCAAACATCTACCCGGAGAGACAACTGCTAACGGTTTATGCAAAACTTGAGAAAACCACCCATGCTTAGATGCAAAAGGTCTCGAGGTGAAACAATGCGATGCACCAGTGTCAAAAAGTACTTTTCCAGGAACATCGTTAACAGGAAGGTTACCCATGATGACATCTGATGAGTCCTCTGCCTGAGCTGCATTCACCATGTTGACCTTGGCGTACTTGGGGTTATGCTTGACCACAGCTGTACTTGCTGATCTCACAGGAAGAGGAGGAGGGAGACGCCTCTGGTTGAAGCATTTGTTGACATAGTGGCCCTTCTGTTGGCACTTGTTGCACGTGACCTCTGAAAGCGGACAGTGATATGGAGCACTCGATCTTGGAGCTTGAGACGAAGTCTTGTTCTGAAAGCCAGGGTTAGGTGGGTGGGAAGATCCACTGCCACCTTTGCTCTTTTGTTGAAAAGGCTGATGGAACGGAGGAGGAGGAAGCCAATACTTCTGCTGCTTAGCCACTTGAGTAGAGGAAGAAGGAGTAGCATCTCTGACTCGCTTCTTGGAAGCATCATACTTCAGTTGAGCGGCCTCTTGCTTCAATGCCATGTTGTAAAACTCATCATACCTCCTGGGCTCAAAGAGAACGAGAGCTAGCTGGATTTCATCTCTGAGACCACCCCTGAACTGGTATATCATGCTCTTCTCATCAGGGACATCCTGCTTAGCAAAGCGGGCGAGCTTCTGAAACATCTTGTTGTAGTCATAGACAGATATAGAGCCTTGCTTCAGGTTGCGGAATTCCCCACACTTGCTTTCAACCATGCTCTGAGGAATATGATGAGGTTTGAAGTCTTGACGGAATTCATCCCAGGTAATCTCATGGACTCCTCTGGAATCTTCGTACTGTTGAAACCATTCTGCAGCTTGGTCTTTGAGTTGGAAGGAAGCGAACTTGACAAAGTCCTTAGGCCTGACGTTACTGCACTCGAAATGCTTGCACAAGTCCACGAGCCAATCATCAGCGTCAGTTGCCTCAACGCAATTGCTGAAGGTCTTTGGCTGGTTAGCAAGGAACTGGTTGAGTGTAGCAAAGCGATTCTGATTGTTGCCTTGGTTGCCTTGGTTGTCTTGGTTCGCTTGGTTGCGCTCTTGAAGAATTTGCATGATCAACTGCGTGTTTGCATTGGTAGCAGCCATCACAGCTTGCCATGCCTCCGGAGGAGGGGGTGGTGGTGGCGGATCAGGATTCGGAGTCGTGCGCGTTGGAGGAGCCATCCTGAAGAGGTTGACATCCATTAGCACATTGACAGATAAAATTGAAGCTGAATCAAGCGGGTTGAAATTGCAACATATAGTCTTCACATCCGAACAAAATGAACGAATGCATTCCAATTGAAATGGTCACATATCCATAAATTGAGAAGCCACTTAGAATTTAGGTAGAGAAATAAAATCAACAAGGTACGGAGCAAGAACGAATACTCGGTAAGAATCACCCAATCTCAAACCAAATATCCGTGGAAGAAGAACTAGAGCTACAAGAATTCCCACCTATGAAACTCCCAAACCTTTCCGGTTATGCAATCAGGTGTTGGGGATACAGGGGAAGCATAATATCTCACCCAAATCTAGCAAATCCTACATCCAGCTGTATCCATCCTTCAACACATAACCGAGAAAACTTCGGAAATCGTCTACCTCAACCTTTGAAAAGCATCCGTTATACAAGTTATGGCAATACTCCCGAACTCCCGCCCCAGTAATGGGTGGCGTCGAGGTTATCTCACCAACAACTGCATAAAAGAGATTTTCGATGTCGGCGAACTAAACTCGGGTATTCCAGAACTGCAAGTGACGACACCTCGGAGCTCAACTCCCCGGGACACTGCCGCAACCCCTAAATGACAGGAGGCACCAAGAACAATGTTCTCGTCACAAATCGATCGGAACGATTCCAAGATACCCGCGTGATCCTAAAAAAATTAGTGAAATTTGAGAAGAGAAGAGACAAAACTCTACGTCAGGATGCCTTACCAGAGCGATGAGGGGACTGGGGAGTAAAAAGAATTCCTAAACTCTCCGATATATAATTCCTAATGACTCAAAACATTTTTCTAGACTTAACTCGTCAGCTAATTCGATCAAGCAGTGGGGGCTCCTACGGTCGGGGAAGGCTCTGATTACCAACTTGTAACGCCCTTGATGCGGCTATATCTCCTACGTGTCGAAGCACGACTTAGAGGCATAACCGCATTGAAAGCAATGTCGCAAGTAAGGTAATCTTCACAACAACCCATGTAAATAGATAATAAGGGGAAAGGTACATAGTTGGCTTACACTCGCCACGTCACACAAAGTACATAAATAGCATTACATCATCCAATACACTCATGGTCCGACTACGGTACCAAAATAAAAGATCAACCCCAACATGCGACATGGTCCCGATCGCCCCAACTGGGCACCACTACTGATCATCAGGGAAAGACACATAGTAACGGCGTGAGTCTTTGTAGAACTCCCACTTGAGCTCAAGCGCATCATCTAGAACGGAGTCATCGGGCCCTCCATCTGGTTTAGAAGTAATTTGTGAGCCACAGGGACTCAGCAATCTCGCACCCTCGCGATCAAGACTATTTAAGCTTATAGGAAAGGCAGGGTAATATGTGGAGCTGCAGCAAGCGACTAGCATATATGGTGGCTAACCT
Source organism: Triticum aestivum (assembly GCF_018294505.1). Lineage (NCBI taxonomy): Eukaryota > Viridiplantae > Streptophyta > Magnoliopsida > Poales > Poaceae > Triticum > Triticum aestivum. The sequence goes on from NC_057794.1 coordinate 378,005,325, forward strand.
GTTCGTAAAAGAGAGCAAGAAGAGAAGGCAAAGCGCAAACGAAGAACTAAAGAACAAGCTACGGCAAACATTACTCCAACACCGTGTCCACTTCCCGGACCCCGCCGAGAAGAGACCATCACGGCAACACACGCAGTTGATTCATTTTAATTAAGTTAAGGTTCAAGTTATCTACAACCGGACATTAACAAATTCCCATCTGCCCATAACCGCGGGCACGGCTTTCGAAAGTTCAAATCCCTGCAGGGGAGTCCCAACTTAGCCCATGACAAGCTCTCACGGTCAACGAAGGATATACCTTCTCCCGAGACATTCCGATCAGACTCGGTATCCCAGTTCTACAAGACAACTTCGACAAGTTAAAACAAATCCAGCAACACCGCCCGAACGTGCCGACAAATACCGATAGGAGCTGCACATATCTTGTTCTCAGGGCACACTCAGATTGTCTAAACTTCCGGTAGTCCAGCCCATAGTTGCCCCTGGTGGCCACCGGCGGCTGACGAGGTGGACCAACACTCAGAGGAGCACTGGCCCGAGGGGGTTTAAATAAGATGACCCTTGGGCTCCGGAAACCCAAGGGAAAAAAGAGGCTAGGTGGCAAATGGTAAAACCAAGGTTGGGCATTGCTGGAGGAGTTTTATTCAAGGCGAACTATCAAGGGGTTCCCATTATTACCCAACCGCGTAAGGAACGCAAAATCCGGGAACATAACACCGATATGACGGAAACTAGGGCGGCAAGAGTGGAACAAAACACTAGGCAAGAGGCCGAGCCTTCCACCCTTTACCAAGTATATATATGCATTAAGATAACAAGATAATATAGTGATATCCCAACAAGAAAATAAAGTTCCAACAAGGAACGATCTCCAATCTTCACCTGCAACTAGCAACACTATAAGAGGGGCTGAGCAAAGCGGTAACATAGCCAAACAACAGTTTGCTAGGACATGGTGGGTTAGAGGTTTGACATGGCAATTTGGGAGGCATGATAAGCAAGTGGTAGGTATCGTAGCATAGGCATAGCAAAAGAGCGAGCATCTAGCAAAGCAAAGATAGAAGTGATTTCGAGTGTATGATCATCTTGCCTGCAAAGTTGTCAAAGTTCACTGGATCCTCAAAAGCAAACTCAACGGGCTCCTCGTTAGCGAACTCGTCTCCCGGCTCTACCCAAACAAGACAAACAAGCAAAAGGTACACAATCAACCACGTGCAATACTCAAACAACAAGATGCAAACATGGTATGCTAAGCGAGATGCGATATGTGATGCATATGCAAGATTTGACAAGGAATGATGAAACCTGGCCTCAACCTGGAAATCCAAGTGTGCCACTAGAAAGGTGAGGTGATTTTGGTTGAAATCGATATAAAGAACCCCGGAATTGGATGCACGGTTTGGAAATGGCAAGCAAAACAAATATGGCACCGGGCTGCGATAAACAGCAAGTAGCCATCTAAATTCATCAAGATAATTATGCTACAGCACTCAAACATGGCAACAAAATACATGGCAGGGATCCACTCATAAAGCTTGACAAAAGATGAACACTGGGCTACGGCCAATTCATCCATTAACAGGTTCAAACAAGCATGGCAAAAATGCAAATGATAAACAGATTTCAGACTTGGTGAAATTAACACAAGCCTGGAATTTCAAATCAGGTAGCACACTTTGGAGCACGAAAACTACATGCTACAGGAACTTAACATGGCAAGGCAAGGCATGGCATGGAGCTACTCAAAGAGCTTAACAAAAGTCCCTTAGTGACCTTGAGCCAAAAGGGATCAGAAAATACAATTGCAAGCATGTGAACATGGCAAAAACATAATTAGGTTACAGACTTATAGAAAAACTGGAACATGCAAATCTGTTAACGAGTAGGTATGTTTACGAGCTCGATGCACTCACTATCGAGCAAGGCATGACAATCTAAGCATACACCCATCAAGAATACATATTATATAAGCTAGACATGCCAAGAACAACAACATAGCATGCATGGATCAACAACAACATCCTCAGCAAAATCGCTAACAAGTAGGAAATCTGCCAGAAATTACGAAATAGCAAAAGTAGAGCTCGATTGAGTCATGCTAGGGTGCTCCATAATTGCAAACAAAGACACGGATGGATAGAGAACCACAATATTAACAAATCATCCTTACTGATCATTCTCAAAAGGGGCACGGATCACTAGGAAACCACATGAACATATGGCATATTGATAAAATCAGATCAAGGACTCAGAGAAATTCTAAGTCCCTGAAATCAGTATTAACGAATGCACCACTTTCCAAGCTTGTGCTAGTCACCACACATATCACAAAAATACATTGATAGCACCTCTATAAAGATGGCATGGCATATAACAAAACACGTGTAGAGATCAGGAGCATATCATGCACACATTAATCATGGCAAAAATGACAAATAGCTATTTGGTGCAGCAGATCTGACAATTAACTCACATAGCTATCTTCCAACAGCATTTCGGGCATCAATATGAGCTCAAATTAAAATGATGCAATGAGATGAAATGATGTACTCTCTGAGGCGAACATTTTGATATGCTACACGCCCAAAACGGAGTTACGAGTGCGGAGTTACGGTGCGATGAACATGTCACAAAAATACTACAGAAAAAATGACTTAGAAATATCTCGGGGTCAACCTAGGGTTTGACCCGATCCAGATCTGGCGCGCATAGAACGAGGATCGCCGACCGAAGGAGGAGGTTCGCCGGAGTTCATCGGAGAGGAGGTCGGGGCGCCGGATCTGGCCGGCTCCTGCCCGGATCTGGCTGGAGGAGTCGCCGGCGACGGCGGGGAGCGGCGAGGCGATGGAGGAAACGGTCGGGAGGAGGCGCGGTGGCCGCGGTCGATGACACCGACGATGGCGCGCGGCGGCTCCGGGCGGCCGGACGACGACGGCGGCGCGGCGAGGCTGCTCGGCCGC